>NC_056728.1:1063950678-1063965678 GCF_019279795.1 Protopterus annectens | reverse complement strand
ATAGCGAAAGTAACTATGGCCCGCTCACATCTTCTCTCTTCCCTCCTATATGCCTCCCCTATACTCACTAATCTCAAAACAACGGAACTAAACAAACTAACACGCTGCTATAATCAAATTGCCAGATTTGCAACGGAAATGCCCTATAGAACACACCATTGTGTCAACCTAAGAAAATTAGGCTGGCTAGAATTCACCAACCTCCTACAGCAGACCCAACTTATGGAAGCATTTAAAATCCTGAACCAACCGGACAAAACTCCAGCCCTGAATAACTTAATAAGACCCCATAACAATCTCAGTAGTTTGCGTTCCTCTAATAAGCTTCTAGTTCAAACAGTCAAAGCAAACAATGTAGGTGGGGATTCACTTTTTAGCAATGCCATTGTCAAAATATGGAACTCTCTCCCTACTAGCCTTTCTTTCACTTCCTCCCTATCTGTTTTCAAAAAAAGGTTAAATCAACATCTAAAGTTAAATTGGCTCTGCCAGTGCTCAAGTCCTGACTAATCCTCTCTCATACAAGTATAGAAACTTCCCTAGTTTCAGCCCCTCGCTCTCACTTCTTTCTCTCTCCTCTTAAATGAAATGGATAGTCTGGATGGAGTATCAGTATACTAGAAGCAGTATTAATAGTTATGTATCCTATACATTGTTTAAGATCAACGTATTTTACTGTACTAAATCTCCTCTATAGCATTTTTCTAGTATAGGAAACGTATTTGTTTTGTTTTGTTTTGTACCATAGTTCTATGCATTGTCTATTTTTTACCTCGATCTACTATATCTATGCATTATATTCTCTCACTGTGGAGCTTTTCTCCCCGGGCCTCCGCTGAAAATGGACATGTATCCAGTCGGACTTTCTCGGTCAACAAATGTAAAATAAAATAAATAAATAAATAAAATAAATAAATTTAAGTCCTGATATGCTGTCATTAACTGCAGTACATCTGCTTCAACCACTGAAACCTGCTTCCACTGATGAACTGCAAGAATGCCTCTTTCTATTCCAAAGATATATTTTGGAGACAGACTTCATCTTCCAGAAAACAAAGTTTCAATGGCTATCAGGAATGTCCCTGTATACCATAAAAATCATAGTGGCCCTGAGTGGACATAATCAGTTATACATTTAGATCAGCGAGGAACTCATAGTGGGTTTTCAGTCCAACTCCCCCTTAATATTTCCATATTCCAAAGAGCCAATGTATGTAATGATATACCCCACAAAATAACAAAGGAATATCTGCTTTCTCAATATGCACACTCACTTGTGTGGGCTATGCATATTGTCAGCTATCCATTTCAGTAGGGTTACAGTTCAACAGGCCTATGTGTGAACTTCTCTTTTTTCATGCAGGGATCATTATTAATATTACAGTTAAACATACAGGTAGTCCATGAAACACTAGTATTTGAAATGTAATCAAAGCAACCCTAAACATAACATCTAATTTCTCTACTTATACTAACAGGAGCAGATAAGTTTATAAAATGCAACAAGTGCAAGCTAGTACACAAAAAAGCTCCTAAATAAAAGTGGAACTTGGTTAACACACAACACCCAGAGACAAATCGCAGAATATATATATAATGCAATTCATAGTTTAAGGACAGTGAAAGGGATCACCCTGAACATCACTACTTATCCAACCTCGCATCAGATCTTTGTCCAAATCAGCTATGTGGCATTGTTTCAGCTCCTCAATCAGATTTTTGTGTGATGTATTGGTAAAGCATTCCTGAAACCCATACTGCACTGTCAGCTGTGGGCCCTCATCATCCACTTTGTAAGTGGATCAAAAATGTTAGCCTGACCTAACTTTGCTGCCCCTGTGCTCTTGCTGTTTCGTATTCTACAGAACCTTAGTCTCCACATTACCACATGCTCCAGCATGATGGCTGTTTGCAGTTTCTCTTAAGGTGAGGTCACAAATATTATTTTTCAGTTTCATAAATTGTTTTTTAGCTCTCACTAACCACCACTTTCTTTGTTCCTGCCCTTGTGAATCAGAATGCTGCCCAGCCGCACACTGCTCATTTAATGGATTTATTTTATTTATTCTGAACTTGTTAACTAAGGTAGAACACTGATCCCATTGGACCCATTTTAGTCTCAATGTGGGGAAAACGCAATAGATACATGACATTACATGACAACAGAATGACAAAATGCTATATATACTTATATACAAATTAAATATTGTATATGGTTTGAGAGAATAGATGCAATAGATAAATGATGTTATACATGTAGTGAATCCAAAAGAATAATATATACACGCATTATATATAGTATGGAAACCAGAGCTGGCATGCTGAAAGACTGAGAATCAAACCTGGAGTCAGTGCAAATAGACAGAAGAAAGGAATGAAGACATTAAGCTGGATGACCAGATAGGTAACACTGGCATTTTCCTATCGTCTTGAAATGTGCCTTTTATACACTGATTATATAAATATATATATATATATATATATATATATATATATATATATATATATATATATATATACAGAGAGAGAGAGAGAGAGAGAGAGAAATTATTTTGGAATTTTACTGGTGATTCGTATCTATCTTCAAGGCTGTAATGATAAGCATTTAGATATTTTCATACATATAAATACTAAGGCAGGACTTGTTGCAACTCCATAATGACAATAATTACCAAATACCATACACCTTAATCTTCCTCTATGTATCTATTTTTTAATCCAGGTGATTCTGAGTCACTTCAACAATAACATTCCGCCCTTTCTAAACACACTTTCATTCTTTTTGAACTACTAGTCATTCCTTTTGAAGCTTGGAATGCATTTCTCTAAAATTCTTGAATGTAACAAGCTACATAGTCCTGATCATTCTGACAAAAACATGTATTATTGAATTTTATTGTCCTCTAAATTATACCAAATCAAGATGACTTCATTTTGCTCCAGAAGTTATTAAGTGAAACTTCACTTATATTCTTGGTTAGACTTCATCCCTGATCTTGTGGCCTTCCTCTGTACTATCTAATAGGATGTCAAAAATGCCTATAAGCACTACAAATGGGATAACATCATTCAGGCTGGGTACAACAGCAAACTTTAGCCTTTGTTTATGTTATGCATATATGTATGTACTGTCTTAGACATATTTATATGTATTTTATTTTTATTTATTTGTTTGTTTACTTTGGTTTTGGTAATGAGAAAAGGTCACAGAAATTCAACAAATTATACTGGAGGCAAAACTCTTATCATCTAAATCTAATCCTTACATGTAGCAAATAACAGCATTTGCAATATACCTTCCTCACATGTCATGTAGTTGTGGTTTTGATTCCCAGGTTTTCTGTGGTGACGACTTACTGCAGTTCATTGCAGTGTTGGTAGCTCAGCCTCAGTGCTACAGGTGCAGGATGATTTGAAATGAAGAGGCTTGAGCAATTATATATACTTACAGATGTAAACATATAAATGGATATGTATGTGAGAAAGATGGGATAACTAGCCAGATGGAGAAGGGGGTGCAAAAGTGACATAATAATGGGGAGTTTTCAAAGAAGAGCAAGGGAGTAATGGAAAGAGCCACAGGTGAGAGCAGTTAACAGCGCAGACACTAAGAAAGAGTAAGAAGATGAGGAAAGGAAGTAAACATGCACAGATGGAGAGGAAGTGGCAGTGGTAAGCTCTGAACAGCCTATCACTAGGATAGTGGTTTTCAGCTCTAGTTTGTTGTACTATTGGCCATTTTGGGCTGCTTCTATTCCTTTCAACTTCCTGCTTTAAAACCCAGGTTTGCCTGGGTTTGTGCACCATGCAGAACCGCTTTGCTAGGGTTAAACTATTCCCAGTGTCAGAAAGTCTGCTGTTCAAATTTTCCCTTAGAACGTGCTGGTTTTTTAGTAATAGCACTAAAATCTGAATCCCTGTGACTAGCACTTGCTCTAGAACTGCTAGAAAGCACTAAAGAAGCCGTAAACTAATACAGGCACTAAAATCCGATCATAAGCACTAAACAACTTAAAAGTTGCAAGTACCTTGCCAAGGTAAGGAAAAACAGCTATTGTACTTTACTAAAAAACACCTAACCAGACATGTCCAATGGTCAGCTTCCAGTGATTTCTCCTGTCCAACTGGTGAATCTGGGCATACTGGGGCAATGTAGCAATTGCCTCATGTACACAGACAACGCTGTCCTTCTACCATCAAATACTACAACCTGTGAGAGATGCAATGACATAGCCAAACTGGAAGTAAAGCTCTCTCCAGCCAAGACTGTGCTAGACTGTCAAGAGGAGAAGGTAAACATCTGCACTACACCTCAAGCAACATATATCCCTACAAAACCCATACCATCAACACCCACATATAGTAACATGAAACTCACATATGCGGAGGCCCTTAACATTAACCTACCCAAGCAACAAGGACCTCCTCAGCTGAAATGCAAACAAACACCAATCACAACCAAAGTGACACATAGCTTACAACACCAGTGTGCCACCCACAAACAGCTCCTAAGGCAGGACAACGTACCAAACACTTTAGTCATAGGTGACTCTAGTTAGTCACAGTGATGTCCCACTTACCAGACTGAACAAGGAAAAAATTACAGTCAGCTGCCTGTTGGGTGCCAGTATACACCACATAATGCATGCACTCAAGTCACTCCACAACAAGTACAAATATGACTCTGTCATTGTCCATGTTGGTGTGAATGACCTGAGATGTACCTCCCTTCACTACATGAAAAGAGACATGGATGAGCTCTCCGATCTTGTAGCCCAGGCAGGTATGACTCTAGTCCCAAGTAGCATCCTGCCATCAGCCAGAATGATACCACAGTACAAGGACAAAATGATTGACTTCAACAATTGGCTAAGCTTCCGGTGTCATTCTAAGGGGATCCAGTATCTGTCTGCCTGGGATGACATGATCAACAGACCACGATGCTTTGCCAAAGATGGCCTGCACCTGTCACCCTTGGTATTCCGGATACTGGCTAAGGCTCTTGCCACCCCTATAGTGCCTTTTTTAGGCAAGGTTCAAATGACAAATTCAGCACCGTAACAGGTACAAGCAAGCAAAATCTGAGGGTGATGCTACTCAGTGCTAGAAGTATAAAACTCAAAATGCACTCACTCGAGGCACTCCTTAAAATGGAGAACATCGACAGCTGTGCAGTGACAGAGACCTGGTTCAAGGCTCCAGAAAGCACCTCTGCATTACCAGGCTATAATTTAAAGCACATCTTTCGGCCACCTAACCTGGACCAAAACACTTAAGGTGGAGGCATGTCCATATTCATCAAGGATATCCACACCTCCAGGCTAGTTGCTCAGCATAATGCATCCGAGATTATTCAACAGCAACTAACTCTGGGCAAGACCACAATCCAAATTGTAACTTGCTACAGATCCCCCACCTTGCCCCATGATTCCAACTCCTCATTTCTTGATACACTGGAAAATATTAGGGTATAGTACAACCTAACACCCTAATAATGGGAGATTTCAACTACTCCACCATTAACTGGGAAAACTACTCATGCACCAACTCTTTTGCTCAATGTTTTCTGGAATTCATAAATTCCAATGCCATGGATCGAATTATTCACACCCCCGCCAGGGGCAGCAATATCCTAGACCTGATAATTACCAACATAGGCGTCCGGTGGTCCACACCAGAGGTCAATTCCTCATTGTTTAGATCCGACCACAGGCTAATCAGCCTAGACATCCACATCTCTCCCCCACCCCCCCATTAGAGAAACCACCGTAAAAAATTCTCCAAAGCCAACTTCACACTTTTTAAGACAGAAGTGGCAAACTTCACGACACCCATGCAGATGGACAATATAAGTATGACTGCTGAATCCCACACAAATGCACTTTATAAGCACTTACGCGAGTGCATGGATTGTGCTATCCCTAACAGAACCAAGATACTAGCCTCCAAAAAGAAGAAGACAATCTGGTGGTCCCCTGCCATAAACAAAGTCTACAACAGAAGAAAGAAACTGTTGCAAAAAAGAGTAAAATCTCATGATTGGAAGAACTCCCTGGTCATCCTCAGTAAGAAGCTAAGATCCCCTCATAAAACCCTCCAAATCTAGTTATGAAAACAAAATCACCACTGAGTCTAAAGACAGCTACAAAGCATTCTAGAGCTATGTCAAGAATCTCAATGGCAAAACTCAGATCTGCTCAGAGTTACAGCACAATGGCACTAAATATACAAAACCAGCTGATAGTGCCAACATCCTGGCAGATAGGTTCAGTGCTAACTTTACCTCCCCACCCCCTAAATAGCCCATCTCTATACCGGAAGAATGTAAAGTTCCTGTAATCATGGCTGCACAGGTAAAAAACACACTCTGCAAAGCCAAGAACACAGTATCCATGGGATCTGACAACATCCCAGGCTGCGTTCTACATGAACTACAAAATGAACTGGCACCCCACATAAGCACCATGTTCAAGCATAACCTCACCTCAGGCTTTGTGCCCACTGAATGGCGCACAGTGACAGTTATCCCACTCCACAAAGGGGGAGCCACCACGGACCCCGGGAACTACCACCCCATTAGCCTAACGAGCCTGGTCTGCAAGGCTATGGAATGTATCATCATGGAACTTATACATATAGACATTAGTAATCTCCAGACTTTGGACCCTACCCAGTTTGGGTTTGTAAGAGGCAGATCATGTCTCCTAAACCTGATTGACTTCTTTGAAGCAGTCACTAAAGCTGTGACGAGGGTAATGTGGTTCACACAGCCTATCTAGATCTCACCAAGGCTTTTGACACCATCCCCCACTCTGGAATTATAGATAAACTCACTAAACTAGGTATAAATCCCTATGTCACAAGATGGGTTGCCAACTGGCTCACTGACAGAACCCACACTGTGAAAGTAGCAGACTCCAAATCTGACTTCAGACCAGTGACAAGTGGAGTATTACAGAGTTCAGTCCTGGGTCATCTCCTGTTTGGTATCTACTTTTCTGAAGTACAGGCTAACACAGAAGGTCTTTGGCTAACGAAGTTCGTAGATGACTGCAAACTAGGAGCCATAAATGAAACTCCTAATGACGTGGACATCCTAAAAAAGGGTCTCACTGAGACAGATGCCTGATGTCAAAGCTATGGCCTTAAGCTCAATGTCAAAATGTGCACTGTCATCCCCTTTGGTGAAAACTCTGTACCCATGAGCTACCACATAGGTGGTAGTCTACTTAACACAAAAAGTGTGGTAAGAGATCTTGGGACACAAGTGGACCGTAGTCTCTCCTTTGATAATCACATCCCCATAGTAGTCAGGAAATCCTTCTACGTGGCACACCTCATCACAAAAGGTTTCTCATCCAAGAAAAAAGAGGTCATTGTTCCCCTGTACTCGTCACTCATTAGACCCATTATAGAGTACAATGCCCCTTTTGGTATGTACCTCACAAGACATCTACAACAAATGGAAAGACCGCAGAAATACCTCACAAAGAGGATTACTGGTCTCAAACAGATGCCCTACGCAGACCGTCTCAAAAAACTCCAGCTTGACTCTGTCGTATATTGCCTACTCAGAGGTGATCTCTGCCTAACATACAAAGCTATGTCAAACCCAGAGCTGTCTGACATGCTCCACTTAAAGAAATCCCAATCCCTCCAAGCTATACGCTCTAGGGACCTAAACCTTGTTAACATAATAAACTTAACATGCTGGAGGGATAGATTCCTGTCTCAGAGACTTCCCGTACTCTGGAACAAACTACCTGTCTTTATCAAACAAAGCTCCTCATTAGCACTCTTCATGAAAAATCTTGATGGTTCGATGGGAAATAGGAAATTCACCCCAGGGATCACCTCTGTGGCGCTGCTTGACAGGGGCACAGGAAAATTATTTTCTTAGGTGGCGAAAGCCAGGGTACCTTTTTGGCTAAGCTTGTATAGGCCCTAGGGCCAATAGCCTAGTACCTACCTATGAATCTATGAACCTAAATAAGAGAAGAGCCAATGTGGGGAAAGATAGTCTGGTTTTGATGAGAGCAGACTCAATTCAAAGTAAATCCAGAGCCTAAGAAAGTGAAAATGAGAGATCAAGTTTCAGTTAAACTATTCCTGAGGCCTAGACTGAGTAGAACATAGAATGAGGAAGTGACCAAATTAATGAAAAGTGGCTGGCTAGACACATACTGTCAAAGGAAAATGCTAACATGGCAGCAAACTGGGCAAGAGAGATATCAGATTTATTCTAAAAGAGGAGGTTATAGGTTACATTCTCAGAGTCTTACCTATGCCAACAGCCAGCACAAAGTAAAGAACTGAACAGGGTGCTAAAATGAACAAGGGAGAAAGGCTTAACACTGGTACGATAATAAAGTAAATATGTAGACATACCAGGTTTATGCAAGAGACAGACTCCTGCCCTACGCAAGGAACAAATGCCATATTAGCCTGTAAGATGCAGCATAGTGCTTGGCTGGAAAAGTTAGGTCCTAATGGCTGTACTTCAAACTAAAAGAGAGATGGAAGGATGAAGGGTGACAGAAGCAGAAAGGTAAGCAGATGTTTAAGAAGCAGACCGCAGACAAAATGATATGCAGAACATAGCAGAGGAACAGCAGTGACAAGTTTAGTGGTTGTGTACCCTTACACTGCAGTGCAAGGAATTCAGGGAGGAAGACAGGACAGCTGCAAGCAGCAACACAGGAGGGTAAGTGGGCATTGCTCGTTACACAAAAATATTGGCCAATGACAGTGAGTGAATATGGTGGTGTCTGTTTAAAGACCATTTGTGAATTACAGAAAAAAAAAGAGAAATGAGGTTGATTTCACAATCTACATAAATGTTGGCATTAGTTGTGATATCATAGAAAAGGTCAGAACAGCAAGCAAGATATGGGCCGATGATACAACTAAGTTTACAAGCTAGATTAAATACATTGGAGAGTGTTACTATGTATCTTCCACCAGGTGTAATAAGAGATGAAGATGATAGACTGGAGAAGAAAATAATGGCATGGGATTGGAGGAAGAGGTAATATGATTAAGGGATATGAATGTCATACCAGGAGAGGCATGATACAATGAGAAGAACAGTGGACAGACACCAGGGATGGAGAGAGAGAAGGTGATACCTCCTTCAAAAGACCAGTTACTAGTGGTGAACTACAGGGTTCAATCTTTGGGCCACTCCTCTCAGACATTTACTTCTTGTAGTTTAAAATTTATGTTAAAGGGTTGGGGGCTAACCAAGTCTGCAGATGATTGCAAACTGGATAACTTAATAAACTCTCCAGATGACAAAAAGATCCTCTAAATGGCCTGTCCTAAACAAATGGCTAGTGTGAAAACCATGGACTAAAACTAACTGCCAAGAAGTATATAATTGTATCCTTTGGCAATCTTGACTGCCCTTCTAACTATTATATTGACAACACACTTCTGAAAATTGATCCCATAGTTAGGGATCTGGGGACTTCTGTCAGCAGTGAACTGTCCTTCATCACCACATGTCCAGTGTTGTACATAAGTACTTTTTCATTGCACAGCTTGTATCTAAAGGTATTGTGTCCAGATACAGGATGTAATTGTTCCACTGTACTCTACACAAATTTGGCTGATCACTGAGTAGAATGCCCCCTTTGGCATGTATCTGTCCAAATATTTGTCCCAAATGGACTGAATACAACTTTAAAATCATGGGTTTAAATTGTAAAAAACTATACTGACCATCTCAAAGCCTTGTCTCTCTTCTCAGCATAATACAGATGGATGAGAGTCAGCCTTTGCATTGCATGTAGAGCTTTAACAGGCACTAGTCTATCAGATCTATTACATATTCTTAAGTCCAATCATATCACAGACACCTTCTCAAGGCATCTCAATTTCTTTTGCAAAATAAATAGAATATGTTGGAGGTATAGGTTTGTATAACAGATATTAATATTACCACTTCTATGAAATTGCCTTCCACTCCACATAAAGCAAAGTACTTTTCTTACTCTGTTCAAATGTAATTTGGATGAATGGATTGGTGACTGCAAATTCACTCTAGTCGAGCACCCTTATCCCTTTTGAATAGGGTCGACATATAAATGTAACTACATAACGCTGTCTTGCCCATCTTTGGTGTATATGTACACAAAATATAAGGGCAAAAAACTACCATGGGAATATTAGGCTAGGCTTCTTAAGATCATCACAGATATGTGGTCTAGTAAGTAACTATGAGCCTATGAGCCTAAAGGAGGACATTCATTTGGAACTTGCTATCTTTAGGGAGAAAAAAGCACAAGGACCAGATGGACTGTCATTCAGAGTCCACAGAAGTTTATATAGTGTATTAGCGGACTTTGTATCAAAGACGTTCATCAGATCACTGACTAATGCAGAAATGCCATGGAGTGAATGACAACAACTGTGGTACCCTTTTAAAAGGAGGGATCAGAAAACAGACTGACAATTGCAGGAATGTTAGTGTCAAGGGAAATTATAGCAAGAATACAGATGGAGGTGCTAGTAGCATTTGAAGAGGTCATCAATTTCCAGGACAGAATCCATAGGTTCAAAGCCAGAAGGATCTAGTTTTATGACTATGTTACAAATGAACTTGAAGGGGTATTGCCAGTAAACTTACTTTGCCTGAATGCCAGCAGGACTTTTGACTAATTCTCAAATAGGAGGTTGATAAGAAAACTGGAGGGGTTGGGGATAGGACCAAGAGTCTGTAATTGGATAGATACATAATTTGATTGTAGGACACACATGGTTGTCATGAGATGGACAGTGTTGCCAATTAAGAATTTGACTAGTGAAATACCACTAATATCGGTCTTGAACCTACTTCTTCACAATGTTTTTGCCTTAGGCATATCTGATGGAATAGACAATGTATCAGAATCTTTGCAAGTGACATACAGATAGGTTCAGCAGTGGAGGACACAGGGAAGGGTTTAGCAAAGGATTCGGATAAACTGAATAAGGGAGTAGAGAGGTTCCGTGAAAATAAATGCAGTTAGTTTATAACAACTGCAGAGTAAAATGAGAGCTGGGAAGAAAGGAAATGATGTTACCAGTCAGGAGAAAGACATGATGAAGAATGTAATACATGGATTGGACATTGGATGAACTCTGGCAATAATTCCCACCACTTCACAAAGAAAACTATGACCTTGGTAATCTGAGAAAAGATCTCATCACCCACTGTCATCTTTAAGCCAAGTGCACCTGCCTCCAGACAGTCCACATCCCTAAATCCCTCATTCTCAGTGCATACCATCTTTTAAGCACCTGACATCTTCTTCGCTGTCCATATCCCCTCTCAGGTCTACTTAACTACTCTCTCACTTCCATCCTCATCTTAACCAACTCAGATTATCTACAAGTATATTAAATATACTTTTCATAACATCTGTAATAGTTATTGATCATTTTGTATAATTGTTTTAGAGCTTATGCCTCTCAAGGGCCATACTGCTTGACTTGCATTCTGTATGTATATATATATATATATATATATATATATATATATATATATATATATATATATGAGTCTATGTCAGTTTACCAAATTAACATATGACTGAAACTGAAAAGAACAAGAAGACAAAATCAAAACTGGAGAGCAACGAACATTCACAAAAGTGAAACTTACAAGACTGAAACAAACACATTTAATCCATTACAGGAGAAACAGACATCTATCCTTTAAAACTACACTGAGATTTACAGAGTCTGTGGGAAACCCAGAGCACTTTCTGGATAATAATCTTTGCAATGAAATGATGAATGTGGTGTTCTATTTAGCTTCACAACAACCTATTCTTATCCTGCACCCCCCACACCCCCTTCAAGTTATATATACCAACTCCAAGATCACTCTACAGTGTGGAAAAGGGTGACTTTCCTGATCCACACTGTACTGCAATCTCCATTCAAGGGGTATGATGTTTCAAAAAAAAATTATCCCCCGGATTCAGCAAGCAGCCTCCAGGAATAAGTTATTCCTGCATGGCCAGGACTGCTTCTGTTCAGCATGGCAGCACGTCATGCATATGTATGGAGGCGCGCTACTGTGCTCTAAAATGGACATGGTTCCATGTACTAGCGCATGGGGGGTGTCTGAGAGCAGAGCTGTCACAATACACACACCCCCTGCACTCCAGAATTGCCTTTTGGCAATTTAAAACAAGTGAGTATCCTCATAACACCCCCAACCCATCGGGGTAAGAAATCTGGTCAAAGCCATAAGGGACAATCATCCCTACCAAGCCAAAAGTGGATAGAATAACACATTTAGCATAAGCACATAGCGCACACCTCCCAACCCATAAGAGTAAGGAATGTGGACAAAGCCAAAAGGGACAATCTTTCCACAAAGCAAAAAGTTGATAGAATAGCAGGTTCAGCATTAGCAGGGATATTCTGAAAGGTACAAATAAAAATATACAACAAATACTTTTTTTTTATAAATACGATAAAGTTTAAGCATAGCTGCATGGGTGTAACCATTGCTTAGCTATGCTTAGTCCAGCTTAAACAGCACAAGAAGTTAAATAGCAAGAGACAGCCAATCTAGGAAATACTGCAATAGTATAGTGGTTAGAGCATATGCTTTGCAAGCAGTCATTCCTGGTGCGCTCCCTACTGTAACCAGCTTGCATTTTACATATGAAAGCAGCACATAAACATTTTTTTATATAATTAGCTACTAAATAACATATATTTGTTAACCAGAGTACTGTAGTAGGTCCAGATGTGAGATGCAGTTTAATAAAGTTGTGAAACCCGCATATAAACACAAGTGCCCCATATAGTATAGTCACACATGAATAAATGTAATGAAAGCACATTGGGGAATGTCACTGACACTAAACAAATGTATAATATGTAATGAATGATGAATCAATCCCATACAGCAGATAGTCTATAAAATAAAAAGAAATAAGCAATGCTAAGCATTGCACAGTTCTGCTAACCAGGGATAAGCATTCTGTAAATATGACTGCTAAGCAATGAGTAGCCCAGCTAAGTGGATTTGCCCATTGGTAAGCAGTGCTGAACCTGCCTCTTTAAGCACTGCTAACCTTAGCTAAGCAGGTTTGCCATTAGCTTAGCTTAGCTCAGCATATTCAAAACCATCCAATCATGGCAAAGGGTGAGAAATCACCCATATTTTAACAGCTCATAACTGTTTGCAGCTTCCCACTGTAGGCAGTATGGAAGGTGTTGGCAAGGGCATGCACTTCTGGGTGCAGCGCTGGGGCATACAGGAGTCCAAGGTCACGGTAGGACTCCTTGTAAATTACCATGATGAGAGACTGCTGCAGAGCCAGTACCAGGGCTCCCAATATAAAGCGGAAGCCTGGGACCATCTTGCCCGTGATCTCACCAGTGCCACTGGTATCCCTCAGACTGGTGAGCAGGTCTGGCACCACTATGCCGACTTGATGCAGAGGAAGAAGGAGCTCTTTGATGTGTGGGTCCAAAAAGCAAGGCAGAGTGGTGATGTCCCAGCAGTGTGTAAGTATTCATATCAATAACTGTTTACCAAAGACCAGCCTATGCATGTGATGGATAGGTATGCCTAAATATTTCTCAGGAATCAGGAAGCCCATGCCAGTAGGCTGCAAAGGCCGCATCGTGAGGCTGGTGAGTAACAATCCTGCTTGTAGTTGTCATACCAAATAAATATAAAGTAGTAGAAAGTCACCTGGCAGTATAAAAACTGTGTATGGGTTGTACTGAATAAACCAGACAATATGACAGTAATGGTCCCATACAGGTGATATTTCAATAAAACCTTAACTGCCTGGCAATAAAGTTCTAAATAGTGGACTGGTTGTGTTTACTCTGGTATTGTATGGCATTTAGTGCTGCAGTCTCTGAACAGTAATGCTGTGTTAACCACTATTACCCACACTGTGCTACATAAAAAATATGTCTAGGAATGTCTGTATAAAACTATTGTAAGTACAAGGTCTGATTGTACAACCAAGGGAGACTCAGACAGAAAACAGTGAAAAAGCAGACAGTAGTTTCTAAATAGCTCACTCTGAAGAAATTCAAATAGTTGTATTTATAGCAGACACAGCCATGGTTTGAATCCATCGAGTGGTAGCAAGCTGTATGCATAATCATACCTCTCAACTGTACAGATTTTTGCAGAATGTCCAGATAATTGGCTCATATTTTTGCCCTGTTCCTCTGTCTCCCTGGCAAATCCCTCGGATGATCTCATAATTGTAGTTACTAAATAATGACATACATTTGATTTTCAGACCTCAAATCCTTCAGAAAATGTATATTAAAACAAATGCTGTTACTCTAGCAACTCTCCAAGCTTATAAGAAAAATATTCAAAATATGTCCCTATTTGTTCCCCCATGTTGTCAAGCTTTGTCCAGAGTGTGTGCATTAAGAGATTGAGAGGTACGTGCATAATATTAACTATGAATCTGTGAATATGTGTAGAAACACTCAGGTAGTGTTAACAAACATTCCCCCCACAGGTCTTTCAGATAAGAAAACTGTAAGTGCCTGGCAATAGAGTTTTAAATCCTGGACTGGTAGTGTTTACTCTGGTATTGTATAGCCTGACATGTAGCATTCACCAACATCTGATATCAAAATAGTACTGTTGTGTCAACCACTGTTTCCCACACTGTGCTACATAAAAATATGTCTAGGAATGTCTGTATAAGACTGTTGTAATTACAAGGTCAGATAGAACAACCAAGAGAGACTTAGAAAGAAAACACTGAAGGAACAGAGAGCAGTGTCTAAATAGCTCACTCTGATGAAACAAAAATTGTTGTATTTTAGCAGACGCAGACATGGTTCGAATCCTGGGAGTGGTAGTATGCTATATGCATAAAATCATACCTCTCAACTGTACAGATTTTCCCAGAATGTCCAGATATTTGGCTCATATTTTTGGCCTGTTCCTTTTTTTTCCTGGCAAATCAGTGGGATGATCTCAGGATTGTAGTCACCAAATAATGACAT